>NC_046161.1:113740778-113768278 GCF_011064425.1 Rattus rattus
TTTCCACAATCCATTTCTCTAGCAGGGACCCTGGGCTTGGGGCCCATACTCTATAGATAAGGACATTTCCCTCTGGCTTTAATGAGGAGACACTCTTGTCCTAGTTGGGCCAGGGGTACTGAGGTATGTGGAAGTGAGTTGCTGCTTAAGTGTTGGTGAGTATACAGTTGCATTCCCTTGGTTCGCGCTGTCTCTGGGTCTAACTAGGGAGTGAAAGCCTGCTATCTGTCTGCCATCTCAGGGCCAACCTTCTTGTGTGAGGTCCTGCTCCACTGCCAGGCAGTGCTGGGGTTTCACAGTGCCTTGGTGAAGGGTTGTGTTAGTGAAGGACTAACAGGAGATTATCGAGCATCAGCCTCTGGGTACTGATCAATGTCTGATCAAAGCATCTGTCTTCCTGAGGGAAGGGTTATCCTGGCACCACAGAGCTATCATCCTTTTCTCAGTAACACGAGAACCACGTGGTTCCGTGGCGTCTGTTCCACATCTGCACGTGTCGATTTCGCTTCTGTGGGCAAAGCCGTCACATGTGATTAGAGCTTCTTCCTTAGGAAATAAGAACTTTTATATAGATTGAGCCCCACCCCCTCCTCTGCAGGAGCTCTCCGGCGGTCTCGCTTATCTTAGGACAATATGGACTGGGGCTCAGGGATGTTAGAAGGAAACCTTATGGTGGTTTTCATAGGAGGATGATTTGGGGATAGAACTTCATTTATGATCTTGGCCCACTTACACCTCGTATAAAAACCTTTAAAATCAGAGTAAATGAATAGATTTATCTCTGTTTCTTGTCTTTGATGTGGGTTTTTATTTTTAACATACCTTTATATGACTGCTCCTTTGGCTCAAGCAAGAAAAATCTCTCCTACCTTTAAAGGAATTTTATCTACAAATTCATTAGAGAATTTTTGGTCTTCGCATTTTAAGGATAGCTTAATTTTCAAGATTTGAAGTGCTTCATCCAATTTGAAGTCCACTTCGGGTCTAAGGCAGAGGTTGGTGTGTTAAGTGGCCGAGACTCAGAGCCACCGATACAGGAAGCAACAGCCAAGGTGTGCCTGCGTCCTGTGTCATTTCCCTTGTTGTTGAGACAAATTGACTGACAAATGAAACTCAAGGGAGGAAGCAATGACTTCAGCTTGCAGTTGGAAGCACAGTCCGTTGTGGTGAGGAGACCGATCCTGTTTCATCCCCAGTCAGGAAGTAAAGAAAGGCAGATGCTGGGGCTCAGCTTGCTTTCCACGTTTTGTTCACGGGGACCCAGGACCGAAGCACGGCACCACCCACATGGGGAACGGTTCTTCCTTTCTCAGAGGAAACACCCTTAAAGTCACACTAAGAGGTGTGTTTCCTTGGTTATCTCAATCCAGTGGGGTTAAAGACTAACCACCACCCATGGTGTACTGTGGAGCACAGAGTATAAAAAGAGAGTGATTGGCAGAGAAGCCGGGACTGCTCCCCCACCTGCGAGCATCTGGACGCTTCTGTGGCATCCACACCGCTGCCTCTCAGGGGCCAGTGCTAGCTTCTGTGAAGCAGTGTCCCGAGCAGAAAGCAAGTGATGTGTATCCATTCGTTCAAAGGGCACAGTGCTCCTACTCTAGAATGAGTGGCCCGCCCAGTGAAGACAATGGTATGTGAGGAGCCCATTGTCCAGTCTGTGCAGCGCAATGCCAGGGTCTCCGCTGACTTAGACACGCTTGTACTGCAGCCGTCACACAACTGTCCTCTCTCACCCTCGGCTGGCCTCCCCCCACGCTGAGCACGATGCCAGCACCTGGGATCTCAATAAGTTTTTGTTGAATTGAAACGGGTCCTTCTTCCCTGTGCCTTATGTCTTTGCCCACAGCACAAGGCTATCATAAATGGCTTCCCATTGAGCCATGGTGGTGCTGAATCAGACAGCAGGAGCCCTCGGACATCTCCAGCATTGATGTGGCTGCTAACCCACCCCGGCCCAGGCTGCACAGCTGCCCTGTTGCTGACACAGAGCACAAAGTCTGGTATAATGTTCTCCAACACACCCTTACTGTCACGCACAGCCCTTGGAGCGGCAAGCCCCACACCTGCCACTTGGGAGCTGAGTTTGGTCTCAAACTTTTTGTTTTCACTAAGTCTGTGGAGCAGGAAGGACATGAAACCCGCTTCAGAGCACTGTTAAAATGGTTTGTGCTCAGCACAGAGACCCTCGCCATCAGCACTTCCCACAGCCCTGGTGCTGACGCGTTACGGAACTAGCCTCAGTGCCCCACATCAGAGGCGTGGGCTTAAAAGAAAATGTACACACATAATGGTATCTTCTTAGCCATTAGGAAAAATAGTGTTATTTTGTTTGAGGGAAATTAGTACATACAGAGAAATCCGTAGTGCATGAATTAAGCTAGTTTCAGAAAGACAAGTATCATGTTTCCTTTCCCTTGTGGTTCCTAGATATCTATGGTTACATAAGGTCATGTATGTTTGAGGGAAGAAGCTAAGCTATTTGGGGGAAGGGAGGGGAGGGACAGGACAAAGGAAGATGGGCAGTAAGGGGACAGGCTGTATGTATTTGTGGGAGTGTGTGTGTGTGTGTGTGTGTGTGTGGTGTTTTCAGATCCTTCCTTCCCTGAAGGATATGGGGTAACTGTAGGCTTGAAGAGGGAAGCCCATGGCAAAGGCAAAGGAGCCAGTGTCTTGGATCTCTGCCCAGACCCAGGCTGAGGCATTGGTGGACAAGTGGGGAGGGTAAAGGCTGTAAAAGGCCTATAGGTGAATAGCCTGGTCTCCCTGCCCTGGACCCCAGCTCTGGTGGCACTAGTGGGAGTTCCTGGGCTGACACATCGGGGCATTCTAATTTCTCTCACCCCCAGAGGCATGCCAGACACCCACCCAGGAGGAACTGAAGGCTTTTGTTGGTCTAAATGTGACTGAAAAGGCAGCTGTGGTGGTAATAGCAGCCCAGTAAAAGTGGACTTCAACAGCTGGCCTCCTTGTCTGCCCCTCGGACTTACGTTCCCATCTCCAGAGCAAAGTCTGCCCCTGATTCTTGGAGATGGGCAATCCTGAGTGCTGGGTTCTCTGCCCCAACATGTGCTTGACAGGGAGTCCCTACCATCACCAGCTCAGCACCCTGCAGGCCCAGAACTGCTGGGCACAGTCTTCAGATCCTCAGCACAGTGAGAGCAACTTGGATGGCGTTTCTGGATGCAGACACACTGTGAGAGAACAGGGAACAGGAACTGAAACAGAAATATAGGACACACACTCTGACCGTTCACAGACAACATCCACAGTGCATGTCTGCACAGATCTTGACCTCAGAGGCAAAAAAAAAATGTTCACCTATCATTTAGACAGATGGGCTGGCCTTAAACCATGGGCTCCCTACCCAAAGGCTACCGTCCAGTCCTTACACTCTGCACACAGTGCACTTTCTCCAAGAAACACCCCACTCCTCACAAGAAGCAAACTTTATCATCCTCACCTCACCGGAATAGTGTCTCCAGCTTACTACAGTTTGACACATAAAGGACCTTTGACACCAGGGTCTCCCATCAGCCTCAGTGCCCCTCACTCTCCAGTATTTATCTTTAAGGATAACTTGGGGTTCAGGTGCAGTCAGATACCTGGCAGCTTAAGTGGAAGAAAGGCTTGTATTTAGGAGGGCACAGTAGATCCTGCTAGGGAAGGCAAAGGCAGAGTTCACAGCAGCAAGAGGTGGAGCTGGGACCATTCATGTCTGAGGACACCAGGAAACAGCAGGAGACAGTAGCTCCCCCTTCTTCCTTTTTAGGCCACCCCCCAGTGAGGACATAAAGTCAGGTCTGAGGCCCAGGCATTAATGACCTAGATGAGATCCTTCCATGGCTAGACTGATAGTCTTGGTTTTGTTACTTTTTTTTAAAGAGTTATTTATTTACTTATTTATTTATGTATTTATTATACAGCGATCTGGCTGGATGTATGCCTGAGGGCTAGAAGAGGGCACCAGATCTTATTATAGATGGTTATGAGCCACCATATGGTTGCTGGGAATTGAACTCAGGACCTTTGGGAGAGCAGGCAGTGCTCTTAACTTCTGAGCCATCTCTCCAGCCCTAGACTGGTGTTTTTTAAGCTAAGAAAAATCGTCCTGATTTTCCCTCTACCGGTCCCACCTGGAGGTCATTAAGAATCACAGAGAAGACATAGGGAGATGTTTGTTATAACTGATACCCAAAGGCCGAGCAGAGGGAGCTCGAAGCCTCTCTCTCATTCCAGGTCTTCCTGGTTTCGAGCCTTGGGCAAGTGGTCAAGATTTTCTAGCCCATTTTCTTCTCCATAAAAGTGGACTCCTAATGCCTCCTCTCTGGGACTCTGGCACTCAAAGAAGGATCAGGAGGTCAAGGGCAGCCTGCACTGTAAATCCTGAGTTGAAAAAAAAAAACCTTTTAACTTCCTCTAGACTGGAAAACTACCGTCCTTCTGTTTCTTGGCTTGACCCAGGGAAAGGGGACAAGGAAAACTCTGTCCGGTCCTTAGTGTCTTCCAGCTGCAGAGAGCAGGTAGGCTAGTTTTGGCTTCTGGGTTTTCTCCTGTCTCTGTGATATATGAGGGCTGGAGACAAGGATGTATTTTTCTTTTCTCCTATCAATTCATCTTGCCTCTGTGGAGAGGCCTCAAAGCATCCCTAACGGACAAGTCTCCACATCTGCACCCACCACTGTAAGAACACAGTAGTCCAGAGAAGCCTCAAATCCCTGGGAGAAACAAATGGCTGATGACTGGACCGGAACAGTTTCCGATGTGGCCAGGCCATGGGTCACCTGGGAGCCACTCCTGTGCCGTGCCCTGAAAGCCCGAAAGAGTCAGGTTTGCCTGAGCATCTGTGGGTGAGAACCGTGGAGAGAACCAGTAAGAACAACGTGCTTCTCTAGTGTCCAGCTCTGCGGCTTGAGGCCTGAGAGGTGTGGGAGACCCTGTGTGGAGAGGCACCCGGCTGCCAGGCAGGAACCAAGAGCCTCCTCAAGGGACGGCAGCTAGATCAGGGTGTGGTTCTGCTCCAACAGGGTGGCAGAGACTATCAAGAGGGCCACGGAAATCACTGCCAGAAGGGAGATGGGTTTAAAATAAAAACGTGGCAGTAAAAGAGGAATTACCCTGTGTCCTTTTCTCAGTGATATTGCCTTTGGAATTCTAGATCTAACAGAAAACGTGGGTCCTTGTATACAGCTTCTGGGACTGACTGAGCTTGGCATCTGAGATGAAATCTGAGATCTAATCAACACTCAGCAAGGGTCCTATAATTGATTATTAATGTCTGCCAAGGGCGTAAGAAGGAGAAAGCCCAGACACCATGTGTCTGCCATTTTTTTTTTTTTAATTTCTTTTCCAAACCCTCCTGTCCATTCATTCCACCCCCAAAATATCTGCACTAAACTGAAACGGGCCAGCGTAGCCGGTCCTACTGAAGTTGGAGTAAAGTAGTCTGGCCACTCACTAATTGTTCTTTCTAAAAGTTGTTTGGGGGCCAGAGAGATGGCCAAGGAACTAAGCGATTGCTGCTCTTCTAAAGGACCAGCTGCTTTCCAACACCCATGTGGGGCAGCTCAGGACCATCAGTAACTCCAGAGGAGCTGACTCCCTCTTCTGGCCTCCACAGGTACTGCACCCACATGGTTGTAACTCCACCCCCCCCCACACACACACACTCACACACACACACACCACAGAGAGCTTTATTTTTTAATTTTAAACATGAATAAAAGTTAGTGTCTGCTGACTTTACAAAGCCCCCAGGGTATTTTGGAGAATAACAGAAGATTCACATGCTGTTCTAACCCAAGAGCATGAAGCACTGGGTCAGCACACCGTGCTGCGTTTCATGAAATAGGCAGAGGGTGGGGTGAGTTTCTTGGCTGTGGCTCATTTATGGTGTTTAGTGAGCAGCACGTCTTGCTTGCTGATGGATTGAACATTTTGAAAGCAGCCAGACTCACCCTCAAATGCTGTGAGTCCAGCATTGCTGTGGCATTTGCCTGTGGTCACAACACTTGGCAGATACAGGCAGGAGGATCAGGAGTTCAAGGTTACCCTTGACATGGTGATTTTGAGGTCATCCTGAGCAACACAAGGCCATGTCCCAGAAAAGAAATTTTAAGGGGATAAAAAAAAGTTTGAGGACCTCTAAGAGACAAGAAAATGAAGCGAAACGACATAGACCTGCGACTGAGGTGGGAAGCAACCCCTAGAATGGATGCTTTTCTCTCTGAATCAGCACTTGAGTCTCATTTTTGACCCACAAGTTTTTATTCTGAAGCGACTAGGTTGTTTGGGGACATCAGTGCTCTGTGAGCGGGAATGTTGAAGACAGAACCCTTCGTTCTCTCAGTCAATTCATTTCTTCAAACAATGTAGTACTGGGTCAGCGGCTTATGCTGATAATCCTAGGGCTTATGATACCAAGGCAGGAAGAGTTCCAGGCCGGTCTGGGGTACAAAGAAAGACTCTGATATGTCCCAACACACAGACACACGCAGACACACACACACGGAGACAGACACCACACACACACACACACAACACACAACACACACACACACACAACACACAACACACACACACACACACACAACACACACACACACATACACACACAAACACACACATACACACACACACACACACACACACACACACACACAACACACAACACACACACACACACAAAAAACACACAAAAAAACACACACACACACACACACACAAACACACACAACACACACACAACACACAACACACAACACACACACACACAACACACACACAACACACACACACACACACACACACACACACACACACACACACACACACGGACACCACATTTACCCTGTGGCACTAACCTCACGGCTGTAGGATGGGGACAGGGAGATGAACCTTCCACTCGGCGTTATCTGCTTACTTAAGAAAACCAAATTTCTCAGTGAGCTGAAATCATGTCTTCTGCTCCTATAATCGATTATTAATGTCTCCCCACCAGCTCCAAGAAGAGCATGTTTGGTAAACGCCTGGCATTTCTCTCTTGTGTAAGTGTGGTCTGTCCTGGAGAGGTTGAGAAGTCTGTGCCATCTACTCAGTGCGGTAGCTGATTGCTCCTGACAAGAAGCTGGGCAGTCAGTGGCGTTAACAGGACGTGGTACCGGTAACCATGGGATTTTGTTGCTTTGGTTTTCTGAGACAAAGTCTCACAGTGTAGTCCCAGGAGGGCGGCAGTTTTCCTGCCTCGGCTTCCCCAGTGGCAGGATCTCTCTCAGTCAGAGACGGACCACTGTGGGAGGGAAGAAGGGAGAGACATATGCCGGAAATGAGGACAGAGACTAAACACACCTGATTTCTGTAGCCCATTTCTTGCCAGAAACCCAGTGTTATTAAAAGCCTTATCAGATTAATCTAAAAATAAGGTCTGTAAAGTGTTTGGTACTCCCTCAAGACAGACCCCATTTCCTAAATCCTGAAAGGATTTTTCTAGGAATTAGAGCAGCCCAGTAGCTCTTTCTCACCCTCCCGGCCAGTCTGTGAGCGTCCGTGGCCTCTGAGCAAGATTCTCAACAAACCCCAGCTCCCTTTTGCCTTAAAAATTGTGTCCTAGTTTGAAAACTGCCTCTCTTCCCTGTTCTCGTCTGACCCTACATGTGTCCTTGGCCAAGTTCTTACGATCTGTGTTTTTAGGCCCACGGTGATGCTCTGCCACCTTCATTTCTCCTACCAACTTCCTGATTCCCCAGCTCACCCCGTGACTTCTGCTTCCTCGCTGAATCTCCCTCAACACTACCTGTACAATTTCAGGGACCCACCCACCCTTGGGTCCCTCTTCCTTCACCAACAGCTTCCCAGGCAGACCCTCACATTGAAACTGGTCCCCTACTGCTCTGTACGCCCCCAAGAAGCATTTAATGTGTGGCCAACTCTCTTTCCGCCTGCCGTCCACCACCCCATTCAGAAGCTAGCAGTTCTGAACTGTGTCATGTGCCTGCCACTTGTGTTCCAACATTAGCCTTCCACATCCCTGCTACCCTAAGAGCACTCTCTTCTTTCTGCGGCTTCCTCACTGCACTGCAAGGACTAGGTGGCCCATCTTTTCTGGGGTCTTTCTGAGTATCCTATGTACAGACTCCCCCTCCCCCTGCACAATGTATTTCCCAGGGCCACCTTTGCATCAGTTTCTGTATTGGGTACTTTACTGCTGACAAGAAGCAGCTGAGAAAGGGAGGGGGTATTTTGCTCACAGTGTGTATGGGGAGGACATGATGATGGGGTAAGTGTAAGGGGTATGAGGCAGATGGTTACATCCTGTCCTCATTCAAGCGGCAGAGAGAGATAAGCTCAGAGGGATCACCCCCTTTTATTCAGGTCAGGACCCTGGCCTATGGAATGGTGCCCCCATCCTGGGGGTGTCTTCCCTCTTCAGTTAAACATTTCTGGAAATACCCTCACATCACAGAAGCACCCGGGGTGCGTTTCCATTGCTGATAACAAGTCCAGTCGAGTGGAAGGTTAAGATCAATCACCGTGATTACCTGCTGTTTGTTTGGCCTGCATGCCCTCCTCACCCTGGATGCTCTCTGTTTCTTAGGAGAACAGTGCTGTTCCCCAGACTCCTCTGGAGTGGAGCTGGTCTTCTTCACCCAATGGGATTCTCATCTGCATCCTGGGTGGCTTCAGGTTCCTTGAATCAATTTTATGTGACTCAAAGATTTGGGAAATAAATTTGTCTATCTTTCCCACCACTACCACCCCTGCCACCAAATTGCCAGTATCAAACCCACTGCCAGTTATTAAATAAGGAATAAAGAGAGAATAATTTTTTTTTGTTGCTCTTGTTTTTTGAGACAGGGTTTCTCTGTGTAGTCCCTGTCTGTCCTGGAACTCACTTTGTAGACCAGGCTGGCCTCCAACTCAGAGATCCACCTGCCTCCCAAGTGCTGGGACCAAAGGTATTAGCCACCACTCCCGGCTGAGAGAGTAACTTTTTAAAGTTATGTCATTCTTTCACTAACATTCTTCGATCCCATTAACCCCACTTTGAATCCATCTCCACTGCCCAATGCCCAGGGCAATAGGTGGACCAAAATCAGCAGTGTTTGTGCTCAAGCCAGCTGACTGAACCCATCTTAGTTCCTGTCCACTCCTTGCTTCCATTCTGCCCACTGGACTGCTGAGGTGGCCCAATTATTCTTGCTTCTACATTGGGAATGACACCCAGGGCATCTCTGGCTTGCACCCACCCTTCCACTGGCTGTACACCTAGCTGCCTGCTCTCTTTTGTGGGAAGAAGCGGGAGCTCACGTGTCCTCAGAAGGCTGTTCATTCCCGGAGTGGTCTGAGGCAAGCAGGTGTGTTGTTTTTATTGTTTTTTCTTTCCGAGTGAGACAACTGTGCTGTTCAAAGGATGCTGTATGTGCATGCTTACCCCCCAGAGCCTTCTTGAACATCTAACACATCCCAGCCGCCTGACAAGATCGTTTGTGGAAGATAAAAAGGCATTAAAAAGTCCTAAGAGCAAAAGCTGGATGAGTCACAGACGGAACGTGCCTCCTTAGCACGCCAGGCAGGGGCTCGGGTGGGTGTGAGCAACCCTCTTCCTTAAGCTTCCTGCACCTGCACACCTCTTGGCACAGGCAAGCTGCCTTAGCCGCTGCATAGTCCGCTGAGATCACCAGGCTCCTAGGGGTTTGTGTTCCAACCCCCTAAAGCGTGAAGTGCTGTGAGGTGCTTGTGACAACCACATACTCATCTCCAACTGAGAGAGAAGTGCCTTTGGGGGCTTTCTGAGAGCAGCTCCCCTCCTCACTGTTATCCCCATGCAACCCTGCTGGTCCCTGGTACCAGAGAGTTGCCTCATGTAACCTCACCCATTGTGGACTTCAGCATGGAGTGTTTCCACATCCAGGATGAGGAGACTCAAGGGTGTGGTCTGCGGGTGGGAGGGAGACAGAAGGAGCACTGAGGTGGGATCTCTGTGGAGCCTGCTTGCAAGGTCTTTTCATGGTGCTAAGAGCTGGTTTTAGAAACCTGAATTCCACCAGGGAGGTTGGAAGAATAGGAGACTGGGCTTTGCTGGGAGATGTTTTTGGGAAGTCAGAGGAGTGGGTGACTTGGCAGTGGGGACTTTAGCTTACTACAAGCAAATCCCCTGTCTGTAGCTTCTCTACCTTTCGGGTGAGGCTGTGTGGGGAAAGGCAGTTCTGCGGACAGGCTTGTCTTCCTCCGGTGTCTGTTGAGAAGCTACGAACGAGCCATGGCTTTGGACACCAGAACAGGAACTTCATAGCCCCTGGTGTCAGGTGTGTGCTGCTCTAACTCTGGCAGGAAGATGACAGGGCACGCCAAGGTCTTGACCAGACAGCCCTTGAGGTGGGACCTGCCTCTCTCAGAGCACCTGTGGTTGAGCCGGTTACAGCTTCTCTCTGCACTGTCTAGCGTTCTCAGATCAAAAGTCCTCTAGGTGCCTTTTTCCCCTTGTCTTTTTAACATTTTTTTTTTTTACTGATTACATTTGGTTTTACTACATTTATTTTTTCTCACTCTTTCTTTGCTTGATTAATCAAATTTATAATTACAATTCCTTTTCTCTCCGGTAATTTAATTTTTTAAAAAATTCTATGTATATTTGGTTCATAGCCAGCTTACTTTTAAAAATTATCGTTTGATAATTTCATGCATGATATCGTGTTTTTATCACGCTCACCCCGGTCACCCTCTTCTGCCTTTCCAGTGCCTGCTGAACCCCCTTCTCAGAGGCTCCGCTCCTATTTTCATGGGTTTTTTTTTTTTTTTTACATTTTAATTAGGATTGCTTTCATGGCACGGGTGAGAGAATATTTACTGGAATGTGAGCAATTAACCAGGGGCTGTACCACTTTTAGGAAAATGACTTCCTCACCCCTGGTAGCCATTAATGGTCCATAGGTGCTCAGGGAGGTAGTCCCAGCTGTGTGACTTCGCCAGCTCACCAGTTGCATCCTGTGCAGGAGGTCGCATGTTGCAGCACTCTTTCCACATCATGGAGGCCAGGCCGGCCTGGAGTTTTTGTGTAGCTGAGGATAACCTTGAACTCCCCAAATACCGAAATTACAGTATGGACACCACACCTCAATTGTTTGTGCCAATAAAAACATCCCCCCCCACATACCCCTCACCCCCGTCTTCAAGCATGGAAGGCATACAGTCTCCAGCCCACACACTAGGGTCTTAGGAGATTCAGTCACAAGTCAGGATCATGGGAATATGAAAATTCCAAGATCTTGCACTTGGCCCTGCACACATCTCAAGGCAGGTTAGGCTGTTTGTGTTTTTTAAGTCAAAGTCCTACACTGTGCCCCGGGCTAACTCCAGGTTCACAATCCTCCAGCCTCAGCCTCCCAAGTTCTGGGATGGCAGCTGCCCATCATCATGCCCGACTCAAGCTGTGGCTTTAAAATCCATTAGCTGTGGTCAGCAGGTAACTTTAGCCCTCTGAGCCACCTTGTTGACTGTTGGAAAGAGTCGCACCAATCAAATGCATTTTCACGTTCACAAAGACACAAGAAGGCAAGTTTTAGACCTCACATTCATCAAGGCTAAAGGAAACAAAAAAAGGTGAAGCTCTGACCAGCCAGTTGGAATCCTGCCTTCCTCCTTTTGTTTCTAGAAAAGTCCGTATTTCCTAATTACCAGGCTCAGTGGTAGAAGGCGGTGTGCACAGACCACAGAGCCCCCCTGGAAATTCAGAAATGAGACTTTCTGTTATTGGGGTTGGGGGGATAAAAGAAGGTGTCAAAGGGACGGGAGAGAAAAGAAAAAAAAAAAAGCAAAGAAATCAGCCACAGATGTGTCCCACGTAACATCCAGGAGTGCGTCCCGCCTGTGGTGTGAGGACAGCCCTTCCCTGCAGCCATCTGGGGAGGCCTCTACCTGGCTGCTCCTGTGGAGGGAGCCTAGGGAAGGCACCCCAGAGAGGGCATTTTCAAGAACGGGTTTCCTTTTTAAACACCTTTCCGGGTGTGTTCTTTTACCACTGCCTTGCGATTTATCCAGAGAGTTAATTGCTTTGATTCTTTTCCCTTGACCTTGAGAGTTTTTATATCTGAGAGAAACGACGTTTAGTTTTCTAATTTAGAAGCACAAAGGGAGTCGAGAGAGCTGGTGAACGAGCCGGGGCTCGGACTTTGTGTAAAAGTGCTCGAGTTAAATTACAGACTCTTGGGCCCGGGAGCAAAGACAGCATCGTCGTTAGACCTGTGCAATGAATATAACACAGGTGATGTAAATATAAATATAGCAGGGGTAATGCTGATGCCCCTTTGTGAGCACACTGCTGGCTCTGGCTTCCATACTCTGGAAAGCGGGGCCATGGAGGATCTGGGCTCACACTGGGGAGCCTCTGGCAGTGAGACTAGAACCACTTTGTCTCCCTGTCTCTGGGCACATGCCACCATGCCCAGACTGCTTCATGGGAGCTGGAAACTTAAACTCAGGTCCCCAGGGCCGTGTAGCATGCATTTTGCCAACTGAACCATCTCTCCAGCCCCTCCATTGTCGTTTTAAAAGAAGAGCTGGTTTGGTCTCAGCTATGAAGGGAGCAGGTTGATTCTCTCCCTATCCTTCTCCCCAGCTGGTCTCAAGAAGCATCAGATACATTTCAGAGATGCCTGATCTCTCTGTGGGAAGAATCACAGTTCTGGTTCAATGGACAGAGAAAGACACATTTAAAACACAATCATTTAGGGACAATGGCCATCACAGGTAAAACATAGCTGGCATATTCTCCTTCACTGAGAAGTACGTAATGTCTTAGTTCCCTCACGAAGAATAAAATAAAACATCGGTGGGACATTTCCTAAGGGTTAGGTAGTCCCTTGACACCCCATAAATGATTTAGGGGCTTACCAATCTAAAAGACAGAGCACACTTGGGGATCGTTTATCTTCTTCTTTATGTCAATATCAGAGTAACTCTTTGTCTCGAGCTTTTGAAATAAAAATGGGAATCGTTAATTAATCCTGCTGGAACTTTTTAATGTATCTATTTTTAAAATGCTCCTCATGAAAAGCTCCACAGATGACTATAGGTTGCCACCTAGGTTTTAACTTACCTCGTAGTCGTTGAAACAAAAGTGTATCCAAAATCCATTTGACTGCTAGAAATTAAATTCATTGATTTAATCTTCCCCCATTATTATGAGTGCTCTTCTGCCTTTGCCAGTGCCTGGTGTTCATTCATTTTGTTGGGAAGAACAAGATTGATGGGAATTATGCTTTTCCCCCACCTGCCAATCATAGCGGCAGAAGCATTGTGTGTGCTTCATGTTGGTATTTGCTGTAAACCCATGCTTCCTGTGCAGTAATTCCAAGCCAGTTCTTGAAGGTGTGCCCACCAGAACACACTAGCTGGACCCCTGGCTGCTGAACCAAGGATCAGAAACTGTCAGAGAGCTCAGCCTATGCTGGCACCAGGTCATCACCGTCCCTGTCCCCACAGGCAACCTACAGGGACATCGACACTGGTCTGTTTTAAGAAGAGGATGAGGCTCTGTATCAGGAGAATCAAATGCATGGCTATAGGCCTGGAAAGATGGTTCAGTGGTTAAGAACACTCTTGCAAATGACCCAGGCTTGGTTCCCAGCACCCACATTGAGCATCTCACACCTTCCTGTAACTCCAGTTTCTGGGGATCTGATGCTATGTTCTGACCTCCCAAGGCACCCAGACATACATGGTGCACATCTACACACACACACACACACACACACACACACACACACACACACACACACACGAACGATGGAGACAGAGTTGAAACTTATGAAGCAAGATGCAGCAGCCAGATTAATGCTTTTAGACTAAATGTGGAGCAAACAGAAATGGGGTGCTAGATACATGCTTCTGCAGAGACCTGGCCAGGCTGGTAGAGGCACCTGCTCTGGAAATGGAGGGACCGTGGGCTTTAGACAGCTCATTGAGGAGAGGGTGGTGGGAATAGGATGCCAGTCCTGCCCTTAACTGCCCATCCATTTGGTCAAACCTGCTTCTTTAGCTGGCCAGGGCAGCACCTCACATCCAGTTCCAAGCAGTGGTCTGCTTCTCTGTAGCCCCTGTGGGGCCCCACCACCAACTGCTTTTTCTCGTCTTAACTGAAGCCCAGCAAGCTCCAGTGATCCCTCTGTCTTCAGCACCACCACTCAGGGATTAAGGGCTTGTAAACCATGACCCGGGTGTGTGTGTGTGTGTGTGTGTGTGTGTGTGTGTGTGTGTGCATGTGTGTGCATGTGTGTGTGCGTGTCTGTGTGTGCATGTACTGTGCATGTGTGTGCATGTGTGTGCTTGTCTGTGTGCGTGTGTATGTGTGTGTGTGCATGTCTGGGTGCATGTACTGTGCATGTGTGTGTGCATGTCTGTGTGCATGTGTGTGCATGTGTGTGCGTGTCTGTGTGCATGTGTGTGCATGTGTGTGCATAGTGTGTGCATGGTGTGTGCCTGTCTGTGTGCGTGTACTGTGCATGTGTGTGCATGTCTGTGTGCGTGTCTGTGTGCGTGTGTGAAGAAAGTTCTTTCACACCTGTTCTGTTCCATCTTTTCTGTGTATTCTTGGCTGAAGGAGCTGCCCACTATAACGGGAGGGTGAATAAGTCGGATGGTGTTGTGCTCCTGTGATCCTAGGACTCGGGCGATGGAGGCAGCCTCCAGAGCTCAGGTTCATTTTCTGCTGCACAGAAAGTTTGAGGTTAGCCTGGGCTCCATGAGATCTTGTCTCAAAATAGGAGTGGGGAGGGAAGACTGTGCAGTAATTCCTACAGTGACTCAGCAATGCCACAGAAAAGGAAAGGGTTGGGAGCACGGCAATGAACCAGAAGTCCAGAGAAGTGAGTAGTGGCCACCGCCGAGAACAGGTCTTAAGGAATGGATGAGGTGCGTTGCACTCTCTGGCAGTGCCTGGCCTCCTTTGTTAGGGACAATAGATGGGTCATTCAGTTGTGTTTAGGGTCTCTGAGTAGTGGAGGGGAAGGACAGACAAAGAAAACATAGGTGAGGGGTTGGGGATTTAGCTCAGTGGTAGAGCGCTTGCCTAGGAAGCACAAGGCCCTGGGTTCGATCCCCAGCTCCGAAAAAAAAAAAAAAAAAAAAAAAAAAAAAAAGAAAACATAGGTGAGGACCTTCCTGTAGGCACCACCCAAAGACCACACAGGGGCTAAGCATACCATGCCGGTCGACATATTGGGTGTCCATACGACACTTAGTGGTGGTAATGGTGCGTGTCAATTTCTGTGATCTGCTGTTTTACAAAAGAAATAGAAAAAAATGCAAGTTGCGGAAAAATTTGTGTGAAAAAGAGACAGCATAAACCGACTCTGTGTTTTCTGACGCTCTGGAAGGACCCGCACCAGCCTGTTCACAGAGATTATCCTTGGGGCAGAAGAAAAGAGAACTAGGGTTCGGGTGGGGAGTGTCAATGGAGGCTGTGAACATTTTGGAGCACTCCTCTAGTTTTATTTGAACAAGGAAAATGTTATCTTGACATTAAAATTGATTTTAAAATTCAAAGGAAAAAAAATGGAGTCATTGGCTCAGTTTCTGGCTTGCTCTAGCTTTTCGGTTGGAGCTTGCACGTTCTGAGAATTGGGTAGATATTTTCTGAAACCAAACAAAACTCAAAAAAAAAAAAAATTCCCCATCCATGCCCACCCCGCCCCGCCCCATGCCTTCGGGGAGAAGGGAGTTGGAGGCTACCTTTCTCCCACTTGAGCAGCCCCATTTGTTTGGCTCATTGGTGACCAACGGATGAAGGAGACTCCTGCTCCCAGGTGACTTTGCAGAATGGCTCTGTGTCCTGCCTGTGCCTGGGTGGCACCCTGTGGCAGTGGCTGGCTCCGGGCAGCAGTGGTAAGCATGTTTTTCTCTTTCCTGGCACCAAGATCATTTTCTTGGAGAGTCTCTGTGGACGTTGGCAAATAGTTTTGGCCTCCTTCCAACAGATTGGGTTTATACCAGCCTAAATGAGGTAGGCATTTAATCAGTCACCCAGGGAACAGGCTGGAGGCCCTCTGGTATCTTCTTTATAATTAATTTTTAACATTTGTTTTCAGTATAAAATTTGGGCCTTTATCCTCTTTGAAATAAAAACATAGCATGCATATTAGACAGTATTGGCAGTGAACTTCGCACACTATTCTTTTATTCCTTTCCAACTATTAACTCCTATTAAACAAGACAGAGGGATAATCAGATCCCCCTGTGCTCCCCCGGCTGCCTGGCGTGTGCGGTGTCTCATCCTCCCTAATTGCCTTCGGTGGCCGAGCTCTTTCCTATCATTAGTGTGCCATCAGAGGCCACTTGGCGGGGACCAGGCCACCTCCCAAGCTGTTCCCTTGGCCCAACATTCCCTTCCAGGCCCTGCCTGACCTTTTCCCTGGCTCAACCACTGGAGGGTTCTGATTTACTAAGGCATTGTTAACAAGACACAAAGGAAATGACTGGAGCTTTAACCCTAGAATTTAAACATAAACTGCATAAATGACTTTGGATTTATTTATTTATATTTATTTTGGTTTGTTTGGTTGACCTGCTGTTGGGTTCTGAGAGTTTAAGCCTAGATCAAAGAGACCAGAAACATAGCAGCGTTTCTTAAACCAGGATGTGCACACACAGCTTCCAGGATGCTGATGAGGACATCCCAAGGCCTGTGGAGTATAGTGGTGAATGCCTGAAATCCCAGTCCTTTAGGAAACAGAGGCAGCAGGGTCAGGGCCCAGCCTGTAATGTGTATCAAGTTCAAGGCCTGCTTGAATGAGATCTTGTCTTAAAAAGCAAAGAAACAAAACAAAGGAGAGATAAAGAACTTGCCCGAAGATCTGAGCAACCAGCCCCAGAACCCACATAAAAGAATTTAAAAAATTAAAAAGCCAGGTGTGCTACTGCATTCTTGTAATCCCAGCGCCGGGCAGGTAGAAGAGACAGGGTCCTGGGACTCACTGGCCAGCTAGCCTAGCCTACTTGACAAGTTCCGTGCCAAGTGATTCAAAAGCCAAGCTGAACAGTTTCTGAGAAATAACATCTAAGGTTGGACCGGTGCACAAATGTGCATGTACAGGCTCTCTCTCTCTCTCTCTCTCTCTCTCTCTCTCTCTCTCTCTCTCTCTCTCTCTCAGTCACAAAGATTCACTCACACATTCTCACAGACACACACATATTCACACACAGTCACATACACTGTAACACACACACACTAACCCACTCTCACACACACTCTAACTTACACAGAGAGACAGAGACAGACACAGAGAGAAATCTGTCTCTCAGAGATACACACATTCTCACAGACATACACGCACTCATTCTCTCTCTCTCTCTCTCTCTCTCTCTCTCTCTCTCTCTCTCTCACACACACACACACACACACACACACACACACACACATACACACACCCTGTAAGACTCTTTGGGGCAAAGGTGAAGTTCCTTTTTCTAGTCCTTTTTCATGTCTTTCTTTTCAGGCCACTGGGCGAAGGGATATTCTTCATTTTGCCTGAAAAAAGTTTGAGCTTAAACATGTCTCCAAGCCAGCTCCCCTGGGTGCTTGGCCACAAAGCCTCTGTACAGGCTAGAAGCAGGTGTCCTTCTGGGCAGCTCCAGGCTTTGTGGGAAATGAGGTCTAACTCACATAGCACTATTTACCTCTGTGACCAGGAGGAATCTGTGTCCTTAAACCAAATGACTCCCCTTGAATATTGCAGAATCTGTAGGAAAAGGGTCTTGTGGGAGACCCTTAGATCACTGGGGACAACGGGCTTCCGGCTCATTTCTCTTTCTTGCTATGAGGTAAGCAGTTGTCACACAGGCTCACCTCCACGCATATGCATAGAGCTGGGCTTTTCCTAGTGCTATGCTAACCAGGACAGCAACCTTTAAGCCTTTATGTTGAGGAATGGGAGGCACAGAGAATTTCCTAAGACATGACAGTCCTAGAGGACACCTCGGCCAAACTTGTGGAGAGCAGCTGAACTGGTTGGGAGTCATTTAATTAGTGAGGCCATGAGTACGTCCTTCTCTTTCCCTCTCAGAAAATTGTTGATTTAAGAGCCTGAGAGAGATCCCACAGGGCAGGAGTGGGTTGTAGGCCACCAGATGATGATGATGATGAGGTGCTTAGGAGACACCAGGAGACCTGAGAAAAGGCATGCGGGTATGGCAAAGTGTTAGCGATGGCATGTCCGTTATTAGCGAAAGTGTCCCTCTCTCCAGCCAATGGGCAGGACACAAAATCCCATCTCTTTGCGTACTGTGGGGAAATATTGGGAAAGCGTTTAGAACAAAGACCCTGGGATAACAAAATTAGAGTCATTAATGGCCCCTTGCTCCAGTTGTCCTAGCCCCTCTGTTAGTAGCTCAGTAGTATGCTCTCTGGGAGAAAGCGCTGCCTGGAGCAGAACCCGGACTTGGCAGCCTCAGAGAGGCCGGTGCCAGTTGTATCTGTTCCAGGCCCTTGTACCAGATATCAATGGCTGAGTTAAAAACCATCTCAGAACTCGGCGGCTCCTACAGTCCACAAGTGTAATCCCAGGCCCACAGGTCTGCTACAGCTCAGCAACTCTGGGTTAATTCGGTTGGGGTCCCAGCACTTCAGGTATCACAGCTCTGTGTCTGTGTTCCCTGCTCCGCTTGTCTGGGGTTGACTGAGTAGCTCCACTCATCGGGCTCTCCTTCCATGGACCATCAGGTAGCCAGGGGAACTCTGCTCACAGCAACAACAAAGGAACCAGCTAATATATCCGAGTTTTCCTAAGACATAGATGGGTGCAGCACACCACCCACTTGCCTCATTTTATTGGCCAAATTAAGTTTCCTGGGCAACCTACAGTCAAGGGAGAACAAGGATGCTCCCTACCCTGTGAGTGGGAGGGGAAGTTCTCAAGACAGAGGAAGGGCATAGGATAAGAATAGGAGCTCCCAAAGCCCCTACTTCAGTTCCTCATCCCTGGAGACTCAGTCGGTGGAGTCTTCTTCCTCTGCCTTCCCATGAGAGCAGGGGGAGATACAGAGTCCCTCCTCTATGAACTCTCCTAATAGCTGTGCTTTTGTACATGGCTCAGAATCCCCCGGCAAGCTGCTCACTCTTGTGGTGGAAATCTGATGATGTTTACTTAGTTCCAAATAACATTTGGGGGGGGGGGAATAAAGCATCTTCTAGAAACAACTCCCTCTGCTCTTTGAGATGCAACTTGGTTTTGATCCCTTTTCCATATTCGGTACATTCTGAAACATCTAGATGGCCTTTCCCACAGCAGAGGCGGCTCCTTGTTCTCATCGTGAGTGTTGGTCCTCCTCAAACAGAGTCAGAGGGTAGAGGATCTCAGCCACCCTCATTGCCTCATGCAGCAACTCAGGCAATCAGACTACCAGAGAGGCACACGGGCAACACCCCAGGCTAAATGCAGTTGAGGTGGGGTTGGGGGGCATTCAGTCCTCTAGCCTGGTGGGTCCTGAACCTGGTTGGGCATTAAAATGAGCTATGAGCTGAATACAGATTCAGCGTTCTTGGCCTCAGGCAGTTCTTCATCCAAGAACTCAGGTTACTGAGTTGTTAATGAAGGGCTAAGACAACGTGATGGTAAGTATAGGCTTTTCGCTCATTGTGATTCTGTCATCCAGGCTCACGGGTGGAGCTGAAGGGTGACCTCCTTTGGAAACAAGTGACTGCCACGTCACTCGAGCTGCTGGACCATCCCTTCTGGGAACACTAAACTTTTCCAGAAACTGATGCCTATTCTCCTTCCCAACATGATTTGGATGTGAGCTGTCCCCCAACAGGCTCGAGTGTTTAAACTTTGTCCCCTAACCAGTGCTGCTCTTAGGAGATGGAGCCTAGCTGGAGGGAGAAGAAGTCAGGGAGGCAGGCTGTGAGATTCACTGCTGGGTTCCACTTCCTGATCTGCCTAGGTGTGAACAGGCACCCTACACTTCCACTGCCACGGCCAAGGCTGTTCCCAAAGCCTTGTCTTCCTTGTCACCCTGAACTGTGCCCCTTCAGCTTCCAGCCAAAAGGAGTAACTCCTCTTCCCTTAAGCTGCTCCGGTCAAGTATTTTAAGTATTTTATCGCAGAAGCAAGGTGAGCAACTTGCATTTTGGGTCAGGAAGACTGTGCGGCACTGCAGAGTGTTATGCAAATGTCTAGTCAAAGCCGGAGGTTCTCATCCCAGCAGCATTCAGGGCCTGTGTGTCCTGGGGAATGAGTCACTTTCTATGGTCCTGAGAGTCCTGTTTTTAAGAGTCCTAGTTTTTTGGGTTTTTTTTTTTCAGGTCCATGCAGGTAAATCCATTCCTCTTGAGGTGACAAGTTCTTTGAATCACTTATTAGGCCTCTAAAATGAGCGAAGCCTACAAGTGACATCTTACCCAAAGCTGACCGTGAGGGGAGAGGATGCACTCACCTGCATCCTTTTTAATGGTTCTCTTGAAAAGATCTGCGGACGGGAGTTACAGGCCCTGCTTTAGACTATCCCATTCCTTACACCGGCATTCCTGCCCCTTCATCTTTGGCTTCAGCTTATAAAAACAGATGGTTCCGTTAGGTCATCCGAAATCTTAGGATTCCAAGTGAGGTCCTTGGAGCTTCTTAGATCAGAGTCTGGGACTCCCCCAGGTGTAACACACTGAACACATGGGGTGATGTGTGCCCACACTAGATTGTAAAAAGTGTTGTTCTGTGAGGTGCCTTCCAGGAATCTCTGAGTCTGTGCGTCAGTGGCTGCTGTGGCCCACTCCTTATTTCCTATGTTTCTGTCCCGCCTTTCTATGAAAGTGTGTTACGTAATCAATCTACTAGTTCCTGGCTCCTCTTCCCAGGTGACCTTAGGTTGTCAGATGGGTTCTTGAGGCCACTCTATGAGGAACTGAGGAAGACTGAGGCAGTGGTGAGCCTCTGGGCAGGAGATCACAGCAGGGCAGCCTTAAAGGAACAGAGATGTTGGGGAGGGGAATGACCTAAATAAACTCTTTGCTCAGTCCCTCTTACTGCCATGGGGATGGTAGATTTGACTGGTAGGCAGAATGGAGAGGTAGCCTGTTAAAAAATGGTTATGACCTCCAAGGTAGACTGTAGCGAGGTATCTTGCACTGTAGGGCAGAGGTAGTGTTACTATTTCATGGCAAAACGTTACACGAGGGTCACCACATGGAAGCTGTCTGGTGTCTTTGGAAAGGGAGATTTGTGCATCGCAACCTATATTCAAGTAGAAATTGCGACATGTTTGTTCAGCTGTAGTGAGGCCAGGTTCATAGAGCAAGCAGGAGCCAATTGAAAGTTGGGGATAGAAAAAAAAAAGAAAAAGAAAGTTGAGGATTTGGGGGGAAATGTGGATGCTGGGGTGCCTTTCGGTGCACCTTCTTTGGTTCACAGGGGCTGTGAGACTCAAAAAGGCCTTTACAAATCTCTCTATAAATGTCATGTCATACAGCGTGGGAGGAGGGACCTATGCTCGTCTTTGGTTTCTAATCTACCCTGTTGGATCCTGGACGATGATAAGTTTGGAGAAGCGCTCAAGTAGAATAGCTATACCTCCAGAGAGGTCAGGTGTGCCTGGGGCTACTGGGTCTAGGCTGCTAAAGTGTTAAGTGTGTGTCTTTTGAGGTTGTTCAAGCCAGTCAGAAATAGGACATGATTAATTGTTTAATGGTAAGTAGGACAGAAAGTAGGAAATAAGAGAAAAGCAGAACCCTTGGGGGTTTTCCTAAGCAGTCTAGACTCAGAGGGATGAGGAGGAGTAGGACAGGGATCCTCCAGTGGGCAGCAGCAGGCTAGGGAGGGCTGCCGGCTGTGCACTAGCTTAGGGAAATGGTGGCTTGCCTGGGCTGTATGCCAGGAGACAGAATTCTGGGGATCCGAGGCAGAGTGTAAGCAGGGCTGACATCTTCCAAAGTGTCTCTGTCGCAGGGATGGATTGATTAGGGTGGGAGGTCATCAGGAAAGCACTTTAGGGGATCAGGAACTTGAGATGGGACATGCAGGGTCTGTGTGCACTATATTCTGCACCTGTAGGGAGTTTGGGAACCTTCTCCAGGACCAAGTTAGACCAAGAAGTCTGAGGCCTCTCCCCATCTGACTCTTGAGATGCTGTCGAGGGTAGGATGGGTGGTGACAGGAGGGGAAAACCTGGACAGAGCAAGTGGTGACACTGTGGCCAGCTAGCAGTAACAGCTGGACAGGGCAAGTGGTGACACTGTGGTGGCCAGCTAGCAGTAATAGGCTGGCCCACCAGGCTCATCTTCAGTATGCCATTATGAGGGGAACTGACTATTGGGTGTAACAGGAAAAGAACAAAGGGGAAAGAAATAGCCAATGGGGCCTCCAGGAATGTGAGGTGTGTAGAGTAGCCTAGTGTGTACCTGGTCAAGGGTCTGGGAGGCAACAGATGACAGATGGGGTTGCATTAAGAAGAGTTTGATAAAGAGATTACAAACCAAAGAGAACAAACCTGCGTAGATGAGGCCCTGTCTGGGAACCATAGTGACTCCACAGGTACCAGAGGGAGCTGCAAGCAGACCTGAGCTGATGGGTCTATGTGGAGCCTGAATCCTGGCTTTCCTGCGCTTGCTACCAGGAGGGGAGGAAGCCATTGACGAAGTTCTTTCCTGTCAGACTCCTAAAGCCACAGCAGGGTGACAGCAGAAGAAGGTATGCAGAGGTGGGAGCAGGAAACATCAGATCCAAACTGCAAAGTAGGGGATGCTGAGCAGACTGAGTGACATGGTGGCAGGTTAATAGGAGAGTGGAGGCAAGCGAGGGCTGGGCAACCCCAGCCCATGGTGAATGGAAGCTGGGAATGAAAACATGGAAGAGAAATCAGAGCTCAACACCAGAGGACAGCCAAGATGGAAAGGGATGGGTCTGAGTCCTGAGTCAGGCAGTGTGATCAGTCCTCTCTCCAGAATAATAATAAGTAGAAGACATGTATCTGCATAACCCATGTAGCCGAGGTAACCAGTGAAGAGTCCCAGCAGGCCTTGATGGCACTGAGGCGGTTTTCTATCACCATGGTGTGATTTTTATGAAATTAACAAGAATCAGGGTTAGGGATGTAGCTCAATTGATATTGCTTGATAGCGCAAGACCAAAAGCCCTGACTAGAATCCCAGCATTCAGGAGATGGAGGCCGGAGGGTGAGAAGGTAAGATCCATCCCTGGCTACATACTGAATTCAAAGCCAGTCTGTACTTGATAGAACCAAATGTATCCTAAATGTATCCTGGACTACAAAGAACCGAATGTGTTCAAAATGTATCCTGGATTACAAAGAACCAAATGTATCCAAAATGTATCCTGGACTACATGTATCCAAAGAAAAAGGAATGAAGGATGGAAGGGGGAAGAAGGAAGAGAGGGAGGGTAGAAAAGAGGGGATTAAAAAGAACCCACAATGCCCAAACTCTACTACCCTCCTTGTTCTCTTTCTCTGAAGGCCTGACCCAGCTAGTACTTACTGAACACAAGATTACTTAAATCACCCCAAGGGAAGGAGCCTTGCACTCCATCCTCCCCAGCCCATCAGATAGGGTTCATGCTGCTCTGTGAGTGCACATGTAGGATCTTGTAAAAGAAACACTGTCCCCCAGCAGGGCTAGGATAGGTACCCCAGATCTCCTAGGAAGATGATATCGGTCTCTGGAACCACCATGGGAAGCAAGACCCTAGGAGACTTTTCCCCCCTGATGATTAGAATTTAAGAGAGAAAAGAAAAATCAAACACAAGGTGAGATGATCACAGGATGGAAACTAGATAGTGAACGTCTACCGGAGGAAACACAGCCCTGCGTGGCCTTCTCCTGCCCTTCGGAATAAACAGCCCCTCAGCTCCAGGAGCTGACTCCGCTGGGACACTGAGACTCATGAATGCTGAAGCTGATGCCGGCGGCAGGCTCTCAAGATCACAGTAAATTACCTGTGAATAGCAGGGGCATCATAAATAGGTTGGCCTGTGGGTTGCTGATTTACTTCTTGAAATGGCGCTCTACTTCACAGCCAGACGCTTCCCCAGCACCACCCTCTCCCGCTGCCTGGTGCACACTCAGAAAGTGGTTTCCTCCAGCTCCTTGGGGTAATTTGAGTCTGAGAATGGGGGCAGATACTTCACAGCATCCCTTAACCACCTCCTTAATACCACTAACCATGAGGCAGGTGGCCTAACAGTCCCTCTTGACTGTCACTAGCAAATCTGAGCCCATCGCGCTCCTTAGCTGAAGAGGCTGTTGTGGCTTCTCCGGTTTTAAAAAGCAAAGGGGTTGGGTGATGGTGATCGCTCAGACCCTGGCTGTTAGCCTCCTTTCTAAGGGTGACCTGTGTGGGTTAAAAGCTGAGATTTGCCATTTAGTTGTTTCCTGTGGCTGTTTAGCATTGAGCTGAAAGCTAGGGATGTGGCCGATGTCAGGAGAACAGGTATTTTTCAAAAAACTCAAAGTCTATGAGAAAGAAAACTGTCCAGTTTCCATCTATCTTTTTCCTTCTTTGTGTAGCAAATTAAAACAACAGACATTGCATCGCTCACGCCTCTCTGAGCTGAGCCACAAATATATAACGTCTCCTGTCGCCTCTTAAATTATCTTTGCTTTTGCCTTTCTTTCTTCATTTTGTTTTGGAAACAGGGTCTCCCTCTGTAGCCCATGACAATCTTGAATTCATGGCAGTCTTCCTATCTCAGCCTCCTGAATGCTAAACTTTCTAAAACCAGAGTGGTATCTTTTGTCAGCTTTAAGGTCTTGCCATACCTGAACTCCATTTCATTTCCTTCTCTTTCCCGTTTATGTTCTATGCGCCCTGCTAAACTTACCAAGCAGAACAAGGTCAGCTACATCATCTCTGACTTATGCTAGATTGTGGGGGCTTAACTTACTCCTGACTTACTCCTCCGTATCTTAACCACCCTGCAGGGATGGAGGCTGCTGTAGCATCGCAGAGCCCTGCTGAGCCCTTACATTGGCAACAGTTGCACACTGCATGGCCCTCTGCTGGGTCAGATGCCCCTGGGATTAGAGTATATTCAGTTACCGTGTCGCATGTCACAGAGATGTTTGGAGTTGTGCCTGAATCTTCAGCAAAGAATTAGTGTCAGGACCACGGACTCCAGCACCTAAGTCCCTAACCAGTAGCTGCTTACATTTGAACAAAGAATCAGACCCAAAGCCATAGCCATTTGAGATGTTCAAATTAAAATAGCCTCTTAGTTAAAGTGTTGCAATCCAACAATGGCAAGGTCTTGGTGGAGAAGCAGCTTCTGTGTCATCTCGGAGTGTTTGTCTTGGTTCAGTCGTTCAGTGAGTCCCACCAGGCACCCTGATAACACCTTGGACTCTCCCAGATGTGATGTGGGGTTAGCAATTTCTCCTGGGTACTTGGTAGCCTCAGCCTTGAGTCCTTGTCTTGGTTCTAGAAGGCTATGTATAAAGCACATCTCATGTCTGATGGAGGTGAGTGTCTAGCTATGAAAGTGTCAGGCCTCTAAGTCAGAGAGCTGTGAAAGCCAGGTTATTTCTTCGACTGAGATGTTATGAGATGGATCCATGTATGCGTAGTTTAAGTGCATACCTCCCTGCATAGTTTAAGCCCTACATGGGGTTCAGTAGAGTGGCCAGAAGGAATATCAAAGACATGAGTCCTATGTCTTGGACCTTGGGGACATGGGCAGTGGTGGCATGGAGCATGCTACACAGTGGCTTTATAATGTACTGTAGTAAGCCTGGGAGGGAAGGACAGCTGCCAGCAGGGACACTGTGAAGGAGGTGGCATCTGAGAGGAAACTGGAACAAGGCAAAAAGTCTCTGTCAAAACCCTGAATGGGTGGTGCAATGTAAGGAGAGGTCTCTGCAAGGAATGGACAAGTGGGAGCCGTCTGGATCTTCATGTGCCTAGCATTCGAGATCTTCGTGTGTGAAGGCCAGGGATGCTCTAAGAGAAGCAGGCATCTAATCTCTTAAGCCAGATCCGACACCTAGAGCCCCACATTCCTCTCTGAGTGCTCAAAGGTGTTTTACTAATGTTTATTAAATTATACGAACAATTGTCTTCACAATGACATTTGCACACAAGTGTATACACACTGAGGCTTTCTTTTTGTCTCCCCCCGCCCCTTCCTGCTACTTTCTTTTCCTCTACAGCATTCTCACTGAATTCTCCCCCATCCTACCATGCCGTTGGTAGTAGGTTTAATCTCCATTTCACAGATGGAGAGACTGAGTCCAGGAAAGGCCAAGGCCTGGCTCCAAGCCACATAGTTGGAGATTGAGAATAAAAACACAGTGACCACTATGTGGTCAGGGACCAAGTCCCCACCCCTGTGCCCACCCCATACCTGGCTTTCTGCTGCATTGGAGTTGTCCCCCACCTCCAAAAGCCACATACCCTGCAGAATCCTTGGGGCATGAATAGTGGTGGGGTCTGTCCCTCTTCTCTGTTTCTGACCACAAACTCTTGGGTCTTGGAGCCACACCAACCTTAGCACTCACATGAGTGAGGTGCCCTCAGGAGCCTTTTCTGGGTGGCCTGAGGTGCACCTTCCAAACTGTGCCAAGAGTGTGCCAGTTCCAGCCCATGCATACTACCCAGAACCCTGTAGCAGCACACCAGAAAATTCCAGTCCTTCCAAGTACCCCAGGGCAGCTGGAGACTGGATGTAGCAAATTAGAACAATTGAAGTCACATCACTTGTGCCTCTCTGAAGTGAGTCATAAATACATAAATCCTCAAACCCGCCGTTTGGATCCTGGCTAATAGGTTTGAACCTTGCTGGGTCTGTAGGCTTTAGAAAGCAGCTGTGAGGAGCTGAGCAATAAATTGGATTGTAAAAGTACAGGGTAGGAAAATGATTGCAGCGTTTTCGCAATTACCTGGTTTCCCTCCGTCTACAGAGGGGAAAGTGCTCTCCCCCTCTCTCTCACTTTGTGTACGAGGTAAAAGTGTGACCCGGTTAAGTCTGTGTGGTCATTATATCATCACAGCCTGGCTTGCACTAATGGCTCGATACCCCAAGGCATGCGCCTGGTGTTTTACCCTCTCCACCCACATGCTCTCCCAGTCTTCCTTACCCTCTCCACCCACATGCTCTCCCAGTCTTCCTGATTTTTAACTCAATGAAGGCGAGGTTCAAAGCCCAGGACCCAACCCAGGCAGCAGACTCCAGAACCCACTCTTGCAAGAATGCAAGGGGTACTTGCCGTTTCACTTCAAGAGAAAGAAATTAGGTCAATTTTCAGCTTTTGAATCATATTTCTGTACCATACCCGAGGAACTCCGGCAGTCTCTAGGCACCCAAAATTCAAGCACTGCTCCTCCCAACCAGAGCATCCAGGGCTTGTTCTGGGACCTCGTGACCCATCACTTTGTATTCCAGCATGCTGCTGCCACCACTGTCCCTGAATCTCTGCTCCCTGTGATATTAAGAGTTCATATGTGAACTTTGCTCCATTGTACCCAAGGCAAGCCACTTTCTATTTTTCGCTTTTCTACTTAAATTTTTCA